>NW_028088397.1:0-1169 GCF_014824575.4 Sturnira hondurensis | reverse complement strand
AAGAGAATGTTGGATGGGGTCCCTTCCCTCATACAACCAGAAGGAGGCTGGGGTGCATTTTGCCTTAGGGTCCAGATCCCAACACATTCCACCCCCACTCACCCTGCCTCTCTCCAGAGTCAACTCTCTGCACCACCATCCCCAGGATCTAAACAGGAGATGTGATCATGGCTTACTCAGCAGTCTGTGAAGTTCAGTGTAGATGAGCATGTGCCTGAAGTGTTAGGCTAGGCAGTGTACAGACCTTGAGGAGAAAGGCGATTGGAAAGAAACGCCTCCAGGGTCTCCATGATCAACCTGATGCATTACCAGGCCTGATGGTCTCAAGTCATCCACACAGGGCTCAGGGTGGGCATCAGGTTGTTCCCTGATCGGACATGGGCATGATCAAAGGCCCTGTCCCAAACCAGACTGCTCTGGGGTGGTGCATTGAAATAGGATTCCAGACTGTAACTCTGCTGCCCAACTGTATCTCCTCAGTGCAAAGTCTTCTGCAGTAGGACCCTGGCCAGAGCACGTGCATGGGTTTGGACAGCCCCTCCGTTTGCCCTTCTTCCATCAGAAGTGGGCCTTGTGCGAGGCCTACCTTCTTGGTGTGGATCCGGATTATCCAGAGCCCCAGGATGTAAGAGCAGAAGGTGAGGGAACTGCAGGTCGGGGTGATGGTGTAGGACAGATTTCTTCATGGGCAGGACTTCCCTAAAAGGCCCCAACACCCCCAACAGCATTCCCATTTCTGGAAAGGCAAGTGAAAATCAGGTATGTGATTACATCTGTTTCTTTCTGATGCTCCAGATCCACCTGCAGAGCTCAGACTCTCTGCACACTTACAGGAAGGACTTGCTCAAGGGCTAGTGCCTGTATCAGCTGGAGGCCTAGCCCTTGGTAGACCTGGCCCGAAGCACTACCAGAAGCCAGGATGCAGGCCTCTTTCTGACAAGCACATCCTCATGGAGTTGGTGAGTGAATTGAATTTCTCTACTTCCTCGTACAAGAGGAAAGTACGTGAGGCTGATGATACCAGGCAGTGCTTCCCTGAGCTGAGAGTTAGCCTGGACAAGTTTCCATACACATGACACCAAGATTATATTCCAGTGTCCTGGAACAGACTAGGTATAAAGGCTCCCCCAGGGACCTTCGGTTACTTTCTCTACAGTGCCCCACAAGCC
>NW_028088396.1:0-642 GCF_014824575.4 Sturnira hondurensis | reverse complement strand
AGACACAGCCAAAGAACAGAAAAATTGAATTATATGGAAGTCCGACAACAACGAACCGTTCAACTGGGATGGTAAGAGGGGCAGAGCCAGCAGCAGAGCAGGGTCGGGCAGGAAAGATCCCCCCACACAGGCACGCAGATAGCCTGGACCCAGTTGGGGTGCAGGGCAGACTGACCACGGTCGCACATTCGCGCACAGTGAGATGGACCGCGCAGGCTCCAGTGGGCGAACCCAGTGGTGGAGGGCTGACGGCGGTGGCACACTCACATGCAGTGGGACAAAACGTGTGGGCCCTGGTGACAGTGGCAGCTGCGGGCCGCAGCAGCGGGAGGCAGCGGACAGAACCGCCACTGCTCCTCTTTGACCCTGCCCCCACGTACAGCGTCACAACCCAGCGACTGAGTTGCCCTGCTCTGGTGAACACCTAGGGCTCCTACCCTGCTACGGAACAGGCATGAACAGCCCAAAAGATGGTTCAAGAAGAACTCAAGAAGCCCCAGAACTGATAACTCTAAGCAACCAGGAAATAGCCAGCCTCCCAGATGCACAGTTCAAAACACTGGTCATCAGGATGCTCACAGAACTGGTTAATTATAGTCACAAATTAGAGGAACATATAAAGGCTAACCTAATTGAAATGAA
>NW_028088395.1:0-1436 GCF_014824575.4 Sturnira hondurensis | reverse complement strand
AATAGCATAATCAATAAAATATATTAAAAAATAAAAATAATAAAAAATAGAAAAAAAAGAAAAGAAGACACAGCCCAAAATGTTTGGAGTTTCATACTATCAAAAAAGGAGGTATTATGTGGATTACTTTTGTCTGCAACAACAGAGACAGGCTCATGGACTCAGAGAGCTGAACGGGGCCTGACAGACAGTGCCAGGACCAACCACCCTGGCCTCGGCCCTGGCTGCCTGGGAAAGACAGGGAGAGCCCATGCTTGTCACCCAGCTCAGGCCCCCTTGGCAAGATGGGACAAAAAGATGAACTTCAGGCCTTCAAGGCTATTCATTGAACTGGATCCCAGAAAGAATGAACCCAGTAAATGAACTGAAGAAGGTATTTTTTTAAAACAATGGCTTTCAAAACTTTTTAGACAGCAACTTAATAAAAAACACATTTTGGGGATTCAGGGAAGATGGCGGCGGAGTAGGACAAAGGATTCCGCTTCCCTCCACGCACTGGAGAAAAACCGGGCTGATCTGCGGAGGAGCGCAGCGGATACTCAACAGGGGCCCAGCATATAGGAAGGCAGGACTCCAGAAAGTGTAGCAGACACTGAATGACCAGAGGATGAGGAGAGGAGACGACTGCAGATCAACAAGGCATGAGGGAACACCACAGAGGCTGTAGGCCCTCCGCCGGGCCTCACCAGGGCCCTGGCCGTGGCTCTCTCTCTGAGAGCCCAGGGAAGGCAACAACAACCCTGGGAGAGAACTAGTCACCGGCACCCTACCTAACCAGCAGGGCACAGATTGGAAAACACCAGGAGAGATCGGTTTGCCTGTAGTGGCAGAGAGAGGAGTGGGCATTGGGAAGCAAAAACAGAGAGCTCTGATAACCCATGGAGTCAGGCTGTGGTTGCCGGCTTGGGGAACTGAGTCATCCCTGCATTCCCGGCAGCCTGAGCCAGTGCTCCCACAGTCTTGGGGAGCTGCAGGATACTTGGCAGGGCCCCTGGAAGAGCGCCAGTTGCCAGCTCCATCCCTACCCAGCCAGCTCAGACGAAGAAGCACCGGGAGTCAGGCTGTGGCTGCCGGCTTGGAAGAATTGTGAGTTGCCCTGTGTGTTCAGCCACAGCACTGGGAAAGGCCCAAGCCCAAGCTTGTGAGACCAGGAAAGCCTGGCTGGGAGCGCACACCCTCACGCCAGGCCAGGGCTGGGAAGCCTGGGGAAAAACCTGCTCTCAGTGGAGCACGGGAGACCAGTCTGGATCTTGGGAGGGCACTGGTGAGACCAGCTGAGTTCACCGAGACAAGAGAAAGGCCATACTAATAGCCTCTCAGGCTGCTGCAGCTAGTGAGACCAGAAGAAAAGGTTTGACCAGCTGGAAACCAACAAGAGGAGTACGTGGAAGCAGAGAACACCAAGATACCTGCAGGAGACTGCACCACTGAATTTC
>NW_028088394.1:0-546 GCF_014824575.4 Sturnira hondurensis | reverse complement strand
TTTGGGTACATTCAACGTATAGCAACTGGGAGGCATAGAAACACTAGGAATGCGTGCTAGAATGGACCAGTGATTTCTTCCTCATTATTTGATTTCTGCCATATATTCTGCTGTGGTTGCTATAATAAAATAGCATACACTTAGCTCTGGCTAGTGTGGACTGAGTGCCGCTCTGGAAACTAAAAGGTCACTGGCTCGTTCCCAGCTAGGGCACATACCTGGGTTATGGACCAGGTCGCCAGTAGGAGGAGCACATGAGAGGCAACCACACATTGATGCCTCTTTAAAAATGATTTTAAAAATAAGTAATAAAATGCCATAGCCTTAAATGAAGAAATTTACTTTCTCACGGTTTTACAGCCTGGGAAGTCCAAGATTATGGTTCCAACTGACTGGGTTTCTAGTGAGAGCTTTCTTTCTGGTGTTCAGACAACTGCCGTTTGCAGCGATCTAACAAGGTCTTGCCTCAGTGCCTGTATTCAGACAGAGGAGGAGAGCTCTGCATTCTCTGTTGTTGGAGGGATACTAATAGTATTAGATTTGGGC
>NW_028088393.1:7530-18219 GCF_014824575.4 Sturnira hondurensis | reverse complement strand
CTTGACTGTTCCCTTGGTAAGTGTCCTTGGACACTTTGAGAGTTCGCCCCTTCACAGGTTAAACGTGCCCAATAAAGTAACATCTTTGAACCCCTGAAAGTCTCTGACATTTGTTCTCGCGGTCTTGAGTGCAACATTTGGAGGCCCCAGCGAGATTTCCCTTTGCGGAGTTTTAGTTCGGAGACCAAATGGGCACCCCGGGCTGAGTGAGTATTCGCGAGGATCCTCTTGTGGTTTTGGAAGGTCTAGACCAGTTGACCCTGAGGTGGTAGGCGTAATGCTGCCAGCAGTCCACCCAGGGGCTCCCACAGGAGGGGACGCCCTCGGGAGTTGTGACTAGGGCACATTTGGTATTATTTTCGTGTCGCGCTTGCTTTCCTTTTGCGCTGCGCTGCGCCACGACAGTTTGAAAGTGGCTTGAGAGTGATCGTATGCCTGAGAACCGAGGTTCGCTTTTGTGTGGGTGTGAGAGATGAGTGTGTGTTTTGGTGACTGGTTTCTTAACTCTTTTGATTTCAGCTCTCATTTTCGAGATCCCAAAGGTCATCCAATATATAAAGATGGGCCAGAGAGAGTCTGTGCCTGGGACCCCCCTTGGCTGCTTGCTAAAGAATTTTTCTGATTTCAAGAGGCGGGCAAGGGGCTACGGGGGACCTCAGCCAGAATCAGAGTTTCTCCGAACACTTTGCTAGCTCGAGGGTCCCACCTTTAATGTTGCCTGGCCCACAGAGGGCACCTTTGATCTGCCCACCCTGTTTGCAGTCCGGGCAACGGTTTATAGGGTACCCCACCCAGACCAATATTTGTACATAGATGTCTGTGTGGACATTGTCACTGAGCGCCCAGGTTAAATTAGAAGATGCATGCAGACAAACAGGAGGGGTAGGAGAGCAATATGTGTTACTTCAAAGCCCAGGCCAGGAGGGGGAGCGGAATCTGGCAATAGTCATGCCCTGAGGAAAACACTGGGTAAGCCCAGGCTTTACCCGGTGCTCCCAGGGCAGCCAGAAGACCCACTTGATCCTGTGAATGTTCCACCTCACTACCCTCTCTCAGAAAAACCAGATTCCACACAACCTGGAGGGGATAGAGTATTAAGTCTGCCACATACCCTCGGGGGCACAGATTATGGGGAAGGCGCCATAACCTCAGGCGGGGTGCAGGGCCTTCTGGTGGGAGATAACACTGCCTCCACCATTTTGTTTCCGAGGGAAGGGCCGGCCATTTTGCCGCTGCGAGAGACGCCCCCAGCCCCGGATGCGCCACCGCGCGGCCTCCTCGGCTAATATATGTACCCTTTCCACTAGTGATTTATATAATTGAAAGCACCAAAACCCCCCATTTTCAGTACACCTCAAGGGTTAATCTCCCTCCTTGAGACCATTTTTAGAACCCACCAGCCCACGTGGGATGACTGTCAGCAGATCCTGCAGACCCTCTTCACATCAGAAGAAAGGGACAGGATTATTAGGGAGGCTGCAAAAACTGTCATGGGGGAGGAGGGCAGCACAGCAGCGGGGAGAAGGGAGCTAGAAGAATCCTCCCCTCTCAGCCACCTAATTGGGATATCAATTCCAGTGGAGGAAGGGACGTGCTACTCCAATATAGCCAGGCTCTAGTCAGGGGATTAAAAACGGCAGCTGAGAAGCCCACAAACTTCAGCAAAGTCAGTGAGGTCATACAAGGATGACAGGAATACCCTGCTGCCTTCTTAGAAAGACTTATGGAGGCGTATAGGGTATACACCCCCTTAGATCCAGAATCTCAAAAAAATAGAAGACTTGTCAATATAGCATTTGTAACTCAGGCAGCATCAGACATTAGAAAGAAATTTCGGAAACTAGAAGGCTTTGAGGGAGAGAATATAGGTAAACTCTTAGAGATAGCCCAAAAGGTATACATCAATAGGGATGATCCAGAAGTTGGCAGGGCGAAGGGGGTTGCCAAGATTTAATTGCCGCGCAGAAGCCTTCCCCAAAAGGAAAAGGAGGACAACAAAAGGGCCAGAGGCAGCGGCTGGATAAAAACCAATGTGCCTATTGCAAAGAGAAGGGACACTGGAAGCGAGACTGCCCAAAGTTAAAGGCAGAAGCCCTCAGCCAGAAACAGGGCCCAGAAGTCCTGCTCCAAACCCTAGACTGACGGAGCCAGCGCTCATTCCCTGTAGGCTCCCAAGAGCCCATGGTCAGCTTGACAGTCAAAGGCAAGCCAATAGACTTCCTGCTCGACACGGGAGCCACATTTTCACTTTTAAAGAAACCACAAGGACAGATCCAAAAGGCCAGCACCAAGATAGTGGGAGCAATGGGTAAAGCGGAGGCCTATCCCTGTGCAACGGCCAGGATTACTGACTTAGGCCAAGGCACCATCACCCACTCCTTCCTGGTCATTCCAGACTGCCCTTACCCGCTACTCGGAAGAGATTTGTTGCAGAAGTTTCAGGCCACCATCACTTTCAGACAAGCGGGGATCCCCTCGGAGGAGAAGGACCAGGGAGCGGAGGTCAGTCTGGAGGTAATGGTGCCTTTATCTGAAGAATACCTACTTACAGCCCTGCAAGAAGGTAAGGAGGAGGGAGTCGGGGTAACCGAAGTTCTACATGGGGAAGTACCTGGGGTATGGGCAGAAGCAAATCCTCCGGGACTAGCAGCCCACTAACCACCAGTGCAAGTTTAGCTGGCTAGTACCGCCAGCCCCATCAGAATCAGGCAATACCCTGTTCCTGCAAGAGCCAAAAAAGGGATTGCCCAGCACCTGCAGCGGCTATTAGAGGCTGGGATCCTCCGGGAATGCCAGTCCGCCTGGAATACCCCATTACTCCCTGTCCAGAAGCCAGGGACCAAAGACTACCGCCCAGTACAGGACTTGCATGGAGTAAATGCCAGGGTAGAGACTATACACCCCACGGTGCCAAATCCATATACCCTGCTAAGCTCTTTGCCTCCCACGCACACTTATTACTCCATCCTAGACATGAAGGACGCCTTCTTCTGTATTCCCCTCGCCCCCCAGAGCCAGGAAATATTTGTCTTCTAGTGGAATGACCCAGACAAGGAAAAATTAGGCCAATTCTCGTGGACCAGGCTCCCACAACGGTTAAAGAACTCCCCCACTATTTTCAACGAGGCCCTCAGTAAAGACTTGCAGGTTTTCCGTTCCTCCCACCCATCGATTGTGCTGCTCCAGTATGTGGATAATAACCTCATAGCTGCCAGGACCAGAGGGGAGTGCGAAGAAGCCACCATAGATTTACTGTGGGACCTCGAGAGGAAGGGATACCGAGTCTCCGCCAAGAAAACCCAGATTGTGACTCTAACTGTAAGTTATTTGGGTTATAACTTACAAGGGGGCAGAGGACTCTGACAAGTCAGCGGACCCAGACAGTCTTGTAGATTCCTGAGCCCACCACCAAGAGGCAAGTACGGGCGTTCCTGGGGGCAGTTGGCTTCTGCTGATTATGGATATTAGGGTTTGCAGAACTGGCAAAACCGCTACAGGAGCTAGCCCGAGGCAAGGAAGAGCAGTTTACATGGACAGATAAGGAGAGGCAGGCCTTTCAGGCACTGAAAGAGGCCCTCGTGGCTGCCCCAGCTCTGGCGCTGATGGATTTCACTAAACCCTTCCAACTGTTCGTGGCAGAGAAGGGAGGGGTAGCTCTAGGAGTACTAAGCCAGGAGCTAGGGCCATGGAAGAGGCCTGTTGCCTCCCTCTCCAAGAAACTTGACCCTGTAGCCTCGGGATGGCCGACTTGCCTGAGGGCGCTAGCTGCCACCTCAATATTAGTCAAGGAGGCCAGCAAGTTAACATTAGGGCAAGATATACAAGTAGTTGGACAACATTATGTAGAACAAGTCCTGTGGGCACCCCCAGACAGGTGGTTATCAAACTCCGGGCTGACACAATTCCAAGCCCGGCTATTAAACCCACCAGCAGTCCAGTTCCTTAAGCCTACAGCTCTGAACCCTGCTACCCTGCTCCCAGTCCCAGACACCACTATCATCCATGACTGCAGACTGGTGCTCCATACAATTACGGGCACCCGCCCAGACTTAAGAGACCAGGCATATGAAAAGGCAGATTTGACCCTCTTCACCAATGGGAGCAGTTTTATCAAAGATGGGCAGAGGTATGCAGGGGCAGCGGTGACCACAGAGGATAAGGTTTTGTGGCAGCAGGCGCTACCCACAGGGACTTCTGCACAGAGGGCGGAGTTGACTGGTCCAACTAGAGCTTTACAGATGGCAGAGGGGAAGACTGCCAATATCTATACAGACAGCCGGTATGCATTTGCCACCGCCCATATTCATGGAGCCATATACAAGGAGAGAGGCCTACTAACAGCAGGCGGGGAGGACATTAAACACCGCAATGAAATACTTGCCCTGCTCGAGGCCATTTGGCTGCCCACGAAAGTTGCAATCATACATTGCAAAGGACATCAGAAGGGGAACTCACCTATTATACGAGGCAACCATTTTGCAGACAGTGCGGCCAAAGAAGCGGCCTCGGGCCAACCAGAGAACCTCCTCTCGCTAATACCTCAAGCAACGCTGCCTCCGGATCCTAAATATACCCCTGAAGAAGAACAGGCAGGGATTAAACTAGGAGGGAAAAGGAATCAACAAGGCTGGATAGAGCTCCCAGACCGGAGGCTCTATCTACCTCAAGGAGTAGTTAGAGAAATAGAAAGAGACATCCATGCCAACACCCACCTAGGGCAGAATAAGTTAGAACAATTAGTCAAAAAATATTATACAGGACCCAATATCAAGGAGATTATCCATTCCGTTACGTCCAGATGCAATATATTTGCAAAGGTAAATGCCCAAAATAAGAAGCTACCTCCCCTAGTAAGGTATCCAGGAAAAGCCCCATGGGAGTTGTGGGAGATAGAGTTCACTGAGATGCCCACAGGAAACACAGGATATAAATATCTACTAGTATTATTAGATACCTACTCAGGGTGCAGTTGACGCATTCCCCACACGAGGGGAAACAGCCTCTACAGTTTGTAAGTTGTTATTAAGAGAAATTATACCAAGGTGTGGCCTCCCTTTAGCCATTGGCTCAGATAACGGATTGGCCTTCATTTCCAAAATATCTCAAGAATTAGCCACAAGATTAGGGATTACCTGGAAACTACATTGTATATATAGACCCCAAAGTTCAGGTCAAGTAGAAAGGATGAACAGGACTTTGAAAGAAACCATAATGAAATTAAAGGAGGAGACCAGTGAGAATTGGGTCGAGCTACTCCCTTTTGCCCTTTTCCGTGTAAGATGCACTCCCTATATTAAGACTTGGGCCCCTTATGAACTCCTAATTGGGCAACCTATACCTCCGGTTCCCCGATTGACTAGAGAGGAAATAGAAGCCTCTAACCACAACTTTCCCAAGCCACTACAGGCTCTGCAGAATCCGAACTGAGGTGCAAGCTTTCTTACAGGTCCCCCCACCAGAGGCAGACAAGGTGCCTGATCAACCAGAACCTGGGCAGTGGGTGTGGATACTCAACCATCGCGAAGAGGAAACTTGGAGCCCAGGTGGACTGGCCCCTACCAGGTACTGCTGAGCACCCCGTCCGCTGTCCAGGTAGCTGAGAAACCATATTGGATTCACCTCTCCCACATCAAGCCAGCACAGGCACCAGGTGAGGAGTTACGGAGATGGCGAGTCCAGCGAGACCCACACAATACCTTAAAACTCACCTTCTCAAGTACCTAGGAATTTGGTTCCTGTGTTGGACCCCCACTCGTGGACTTGAGTACCCGGAATGGGTATTAATCAGAACTTCAGATGGGACAGTGATCGCTTCCAAAGATACCTGGGGAGAGAACACACCTATAACCTTAAAGGCTGACTTCTCTAAACTATTTGGAGATGACATTTGTAATACCCAGCTTGGGCATAGGTATAGTGAGGGACACAACGGTCCCTTAGGGAATAACTGGCAGTCCAATACTGAATGTGGTACCTCTCTGAAAAACAAAAACCTATATTTCACTGGAGCATATGGGTGTCCAGAGCCCCCCAATAAGTGGACTCAAAGTTGTGGGGGATTCAATGATTATTACTGTAAAAGTTGGGGTTGTGAAACTTTAGTCCTAAAAGGTGGTTGGCATCCAGGAGGAGGAGTAGAAAATCATATCAATCTCACGAGATTGTTGAAGCAGCCACAGACAGGATGGGACAAAGATTGCTGTTAACAATTGCAACCCTACTGTTTTCACAGTTGTAAACTCAAGTGATCCTGCATGGGGGAAAGGTCGAACATGGGGAATTCGATTATATGTGTCAGGAATGGACCCCGGGACCTTCTTTACCATTAGAAAACTTCCCTCAAAAGGATAACCAATGCTCTGAGGAGTAAGGAATGGGATGCCCCGGAGGCCACCAAGGCCCTCTATCAATCTGCCAGGAGAGCCTGAGGCATCTAGGGGCCCAGGAGACACAACAGAGCTTACATCAATAGGCCCTACAGAAACAGAGCCTCCTGATCACCAGGAATCTCTGCATGCCCCAAGCCCACTCCGTGAGAGACCACATCACCAAGGAGAAGATGCTCTGAATCTGCTAGACAAGATTTTCCCCTATTTCAATGACACTCAGCCAGACATCACAGAGTCCTGTTGGATATGTTTGAGCCCAAGGCCTCCGTTCTTGTAGGATTAGGGGTCAACACAACTACAGGAAGTACCAACGCACCTAGCACTGTGCCCCTACAAAGTGACAGATCAGAGGAAAGTCAGCAAAGAGACGATTGCTTAACTGATAGTACATTAACTCTTGCTGAATTCCATGGGAAAGGGACCTGTTACCTCCTCGCTAATTATAGTTTAGCCACCTCTAACTATAGTGATTATTGCCTGAACCAAGAGACATTGCCTTTACCTGACAACTGGTCCACGTCAGAGGCTACGAAGGCTGCTGAGGGACTATGGATTATTAGCCTTCATCAAAAAAAGAGTAGAAGTAGTTAAACTAATGGTACTTTCCCAGCCCTACACAATCCTACCCACAGATGAAATGGAGTCCAGGGTTTGACCTACTCTCGAGGAAATGGGGGAATGTTGAGGGCAAGGGGGAACTCTCCAGAGCATAGCTATAAGGAAGTAAAAGTTGCTTTGCTAACTAATGCAAGGGGGCTCTAGGACACACCTGAAGAACAGGGTGTTCCAGGATGTGGTCCAAAGAAAGACGGTTAGCAGTTTAGCCTTCTGGACAGTTACTAAAGATGGTTGACAGTTTAGCCATCTGGACAGTTACTAAAGACAGTTGGCAGTTTAGCCATCTGGACAGTTACTAAAGAGGTTTGGCAGTTTGGCCAACTGGACAGTTAGGAAATTTTTACCCCTGTGCACGAGCTCCACTGACCAATCAAATAAAAGAGCACGAGCCAGTGCAGGAGTTAACTCACCAATCGCTAACTGCCACATTGTGTCCCTGAGCCAATCGCTAACCGCCACATCTGCTTCTGTATCCAGCTGGCTTGGGCGCCTTTATAAAACCCTGAGCCTGTAAACTTTTGGCGCGACTCTGGTTTGCAGCCCTCATGGGCACCGTGTCCTTGGACACTTTGAGAGTTCCCCCTGCGCAGGTTAAACGTGGCCAATAAAGTAACATCTTTGAACCCCTGACGTTTGTTCTCCCGGTCTTGAATGAAACATTAGGCGGGGGTTGGAGACAGGGCCTTGAAAGAGGAGCAACTGGAAATAGACCACCATGGGGGTGGGTCCTGTTCCAGTGCAACAGGTGTCCTTAGAAGAAGAGGAAGTCTGCACCGGCAGAGGGACACCAGATACTCAGAGGGAATGACCAGCGCAAGACCTGAGATGGTGGCATCTGCCAGCCAAGGAGAGACCTCAGGACAAACCCGACCTGCCTGTCACCTTGACCTCAGACGATCAGCCCCCAGAACTGGGAGAAGTGAAGGCCTGCCGTTCCCGCTGCCTGACCTGGCATTTCATGGCGGCAGCCCAGTAGCTGGTGTGGGGTGGGGGTGCAAACAGGAACATTTATATATTGTGTAAGTCCCTCAGGTCCGTCCCATTCCCTGCATCCTGGTCATCCTTTTCCTAACCGCTGAAGCTCCCGGGAAGCTGTCTGTGGAGTGAAAGCCAGCCTCATCCAAGCGCCCTCCGCCCCAGGTACCAGGGCCGTGTCCTTCCTAAGCATGGACCTCCGTCCACAGCCCGTCCCGTAAGGGGCCAGGGTGAGCAGTCCGCGCTTCGCGGGCTCCCACACAGCCCGCATCCTATACTTCTCAGTGTTTCCAGTTTTGTTTTTATAAAGAGGCTCGCCATTCTTACCAGCCAACCTTGGCCTTTGGGCTGGAGGTGGCCAAGCCCTGCATCAGCCCTCCCAGGGACCCTGTGGCGTGGTCGTGTGTCCGTCCCCCAGGGGGGCGTGGGTGGCCTGCCCCAGTCACATCAGCAGGGCTGCTGCAGCCACACGCTGCCCCCACCCCCGAAAGGGAGTGAGGGGCTCTTGGTGGGACACTGGGGCTGGCATTCTCTGGAAGACTTCCCCGGAGTGCGGTGGTGTGCTGAGGAGGGTCGGTCTAGCCCAAGGAGTTAGCCTGAGGGCGTCAAGAGTTAGCTGGGCCAGGCCTCTCTCCATCTGCAGGCTGGGCTGGGCTTCAGCTGGGGCCCAAGGGTTTGAGAGAGAGGAAGAGGAGACAGGGAGAGAGACAGAGAGAGAAACATCCATGTGACAGAGAAATATCAACCAGCCACCTCCTGTACTCGTCCCGAAGGGGGATCCAGCCTTCAAACTTTGGATGCACGTGAGGCCCCAAGCAGCTGCGCCACCCTGCAGGTGGAATCCTGCTATGATGTGGCCCCAGGATCCATGCTGTTCTTTTATTCTCAATTGACCTGATTTTGAAAAAATTTTAGGTGTGACTATGGGAAGGCACTACAGATAGTCCCGGGCCCCCATCCCCTGGCGTCCCCACTCTCATTGCCAGAGGATGTGTGTGACAGCCAAGATCCCGGCATTGGCGTGTCACCACTAACTAGCCTCTAGGCTTTCTGTGGATATCACCAGTTGTGCCATCAATGTCCTCTTCTGATCCAGGGTCCAACCCAAACGTCACTCTCTGTTGAGTTGTCATGTCCCCACCCGAGTGGGCTCCGGCCTGTGGCTGTTTCTCTGTCTTACATAGGTTTGCATGCCCTTGGGTGTCTCGATGCGACCGGCCAGGTGTCCTGTGCGAAGGGTTTGTCTGCGGTTCCATTGTGGGCTGACTGAGGCCGGCAGGTGTCTGTGAAGAGCCCCACTGAGGTGAGGTACCCACTGGGTCACTGGGTGTGGGGAGTGGGTGGAGCTGACCCGGAGCACACAGTTCAGGCAGGATCCGTGACCTTCCTGCCCTTCCCTGGATTCACGGTGGTCTGGGGGGGCTGGTGACCGAGCCTCACCCCTTTCCCCGACCCCCTGCAAAATGAGGAGAATGGGGTCTCTGTGCCAGGCCTGAAACACGGAGTGTTCCTCAGAGTTTCCCTTTAAGAAAGGTGTGCCTCCCCCCATCATGTGTTGATCTGTCTGTCTGTCACTTGCACCTATCAGTACGGACCCTCGGGCATCAGTGCATTGCTCATTTTGCTGCTCAGGATGTCCCAGCTTCAGCCACTGGGAGTTCCTGCCTCCCGGTTCCTGGGCCCCTGTGGCAGAGTGTCTTGTCCCCACATTTTGTGGGGAGCACTTCCTTCCTTCCTGGCACTGTGAGGTGCTCCAGGCCCCCCTTGTATTTTCTCTGCCCTGGAACCAGCCGCAGAGCCCTGGTTCATTGCCTTCTTCTGAAGGCTGCCAAGAGCGGCAGGGGCAGATACTCCATGAGCAGGTTGAACAGGAAGAGTCATTTGGAATCACATCTGGTGAACCTCAGGTTGGTAATCAAGTGGGTCAAGTGACATTTTGCAGCACAGACTGTGCGGTGGGAGACAGGCGTTAGCCGAGTGCGGCCTCAGGTGAGAGGCGAATCAGCGGGACTCGATGCTCGGACATGCTTCCCCCTCTCTAGCGGCTCTCGGGTTTACTCACTAAAACCCAGCAACTCCCTGCCTTTGGGGAGGGAGGTGACCAGTGTCACTGATGTTAAAGGAACAAACCAGCGAGTTCGTCACCTTGGCTTTTGAAATGGGTATTTTCCCCAAGTCTTGGGGATGTTGATCTGTGGACCACAAACCTGCATGCCCTGCTTCTGTGTCATAACAGAGGCATTACTGTCTGTGATTAGTCGCTACTGTTTTAAAGACGTTTACTTATTTATCTTTAGAGAGGAAGGGAAGGAGAGAAGGAGAGAAATATCAATGTATGGTACCCTGTTGTGAGTCCCCTGCTGGGAACTGGACTGCATCCCAGGCATGTGCCCTGACTGGGAATCGAACCGCAATCCTCTAGTTCGAGGGCCTGCATTCAGTCCACTGAACTACACCAGCCAGGGCTGTCACTATTTTTTCTTTCTTTCTTTTAACTGGCCCTGCAGATTGTTTTTGAAGATTTATGTGTTTTTCAAAAGAAGGAAAGGGAAGGAGAAAGAGAGGGAGAGAAACATCAATGTGAGGTTGCCTCTCGTGCGTCCCCTACTAGGGACCTGGCCTGGCCAACAACCCAGGCATGTGCCCTGACTGGGAATCGAACCAGCGAGCTTTCAGTTCCCAGACTGGTGCTCAGTCCACTGAGCCA
>NW_028088393.1:0-7518 GCF_014824575.4 Sturnira hondurensis | reverse complement strand
CATCCCCTCTGGGTGTGTCTGTGAGGATGCCAGACAAGATCAGGCTCGGTGGGTACAGGAAAGCAGGTGGACACCCCCTCCCCACCTCACTGTGCCAGGACTTGCCATCCACTCTGATGGGGGCTTGAACAGAATGACAGGCAGAAGGAGGAGGAGTTCCCACTGTTCTCTTGCCTCACTGGTACAGCTGGGGACTCTCACTGCATCTTCTCCCACCTTCAGGCGGGGTTTGCATCATGGGCTCCATGGCTCTCAAATCCTCAGTCTCAGACAGGGTCCCTGGGTCTCCAGCTTGCAGACGGCAGGCAGGCCATGGGGCATCTCAGCTTCCATAATCTCTTGAACCAATTCCTCATTCTCCATCCATCCACTACCCAGCCATCCAGCCAGCCATCCAACCCTCTACCCATCCATCCACCCACCCATCCATCCACTCATTCACCCACTGGTTCTGTTTCTTTGAAAAACCCTGGTTAAGACTCTGTCCTTAGAAGAACCACATGTCTGGCTTCAGGCTGGGGAGCTCTCCTAGAAATGTCCCCCAGAGCCCGATTCTGTAGAGCCCCAGAGATGACAGGGAGCCACTCCAGTGACCCAACACACTTGTAACTTGAATCTGTTCTCTCCCTTCCCCTTCCCCCAACTCCAGACTCACTGACGATGTTCTCCTACCTGTTGCCTCTGTTGCTTTGACTGGCTCCACTCACTGCACCTGCGTTCGGGCTGATCCTCCCACCGTTTCTTCAGAACTGTTCTCCGTCACCACCAGGGACTTTCTCATTGCCAAATACAATGGACAATTTCCATGGGTCTCACTTGACAGTGTCTGTTATAGACTGATTGTCCCCACCCCCACCAGAAATTCCTGTGTTGAATCCCTAGCTCCCAGGGTGACTGTGTTTGGAGACAGGGCCATTGTGGATGTAGTTAAGGACAGATGAGGTCCCGAGGGAAGCCAGTTGGACGGAGTCGGCCTTGCCAGAGGAGGGAGAGCCCCTGGGGCTGTGTGCTCAGAGGAGGCCCTGTGAGGGCACAGTGGGAAGACGGCCATCTGCCAGTAAAGGACAGGGGCCGCAGGAGAAACCAACCCACAGACACCTGGAGCTTGGACCTCCGGCCTCCAGGATGGGAAAACTCCATTTCTATTGGTTGACACCCTCTTCTGCCCCACAGCAGGCTCCTAAATAATGTCGTTTTGTTCCTGGCATTCCGCCATAGCGTTGATGAGAGGCTCTGGGCACCATCTCTGGTTCCTTCATGTGTCGTTTTGCCACAGACCCAAGAGCCTGCAGGCAATGTCTGAGCACCCACACGTTGTGTTGGGGCAGCTCGAGATGACTGACACACCGACCT
Organism: Sturnira hondurensis; assembly: GCF_014824575.4. Lineage (NCBI taxonomy): Eukaryota > Metazoa > Chordata > Mammalia > Chiroptera > Phyllostomidae > Sturnira > Sturnira hondurensis. The sequence goes on along the minus strand of NW_028088393.1, from coordinate 6,165 downwards.
GCTGGGAACTCCTTGGCATCTCAGTTCTGAGGTTGTCCCTCTCTGACTGTCCCCTCCTGGTCTCCCTCAGGGCCCCTAATCCCGCACCGGCTCCCCCGTGCTGGAGCCCCTTGTCCCACCCTTGAGCCCCACCCACCAGCCAGAGGTGTGGACATCATGCCTCTCTGGACCTGAGAAGCATCCCATATCAGGCTAGGCATGTCTGGGCCATTCATGGCCACCACCTGCGGTCCCTCTTTTCTCCGTCCCTGCTGCCCTGAGGCCTCTGGGCCAGAATCCTGGTCCTTGTGCTGGAGTCCTCTCCTTCAGACCTGGCAGTCAACCAACCTCGGGGCCTTGTTTTCCTTACCCCTCCCCAAAGCCTCTCCTCTCCCAGCCCACACCACCCTCACTGTCTCTGGTCAAACTCACTCTAGTCACCTTCTAAAAGGTCTCCTGACCCTGTCCTCCAGCACCCTGACCACTCCTCTTCCTAACTTGACACTCCGGCCATGCCCTCCCCCACCGCAATTGCCCCAGGGCAGCCATGGAAGGCACCCCCACTCGCTGGTGAGTACTCGGGGCTCTGTGCACTGGGGATCTCGCTGTCCTCCACACTGGGCTCTCCCCTCATCCAGTACAAGCCCAGCTCTCACCATGTCTGGTCCCAGCTGAGCCACGCTCAGATGCTCCTGTTCCCCCAGCACCCGCATCATCTCTGCTGGGCCCTCGCTCCCACTTTTCCTTCCTGGCTTGTGGGACCTGTCAGGTCGCCTCTCACCCAGGGGACGGCCCTGCCCCCGCTCCACCCCCAGCACGGTGGTGTCATGCCCTTGCCTTAGTTGCCTGTGGCTGCTGTTCCCGGTGTCCCCAGACCAAACAGGTTGAATGACACAATGCATCCTATCACTCCTCTGTGGGTCAGAGGCTGAAGTGAGTCTGACGGGGCTCAGCCCCAGTAGCCAGCAGGGCCAGCCCCATCTGCAGTGTCCAGCGGGAGAAGGTCTCCCTGCCTCTGCAGCCTCCAGTGGCTGCCTGGGTCCCTTGGCCTGTGGCCACGTCCACATCCCCTCTCCCATCTGCTGCCTTTGTCACACTGCTTTCTTCCACCACCGCCCCCTCCATCTCCCTTTCCCTTGTAGGGACCTTTGTGACGAGATGTACCAACCTGGATAATGCAGGCTGACTGACTCCCCTTGTCAAGACCTTTATTGTAACCAACTCTGCACAGTTTCTTTGCCCTTGGCAGGGAACTCAAAAGTTTGGGTATTAGCATGGGAAGATCTTGGGGGCCAAACCACACAGAGCTGGGGCTCACAACCCCACTTGGAATCACCAGTCACCCACCCCGCTGTGGTGTGTGGGTAGTGGATTTCTTTGATTTGGGCCAAACCACAAGCAGTGCCTTTGGGCCACCATCCAAGACTCCCAGAAAGGAGCCCAATGTCCCGGAATGAGTGTCCCTGCTGAACTGCTCCAGGCGAGGCTCCTTGGCCATCTGCTTAGGAAGGTCACCATAGGGCACCCACCCCCTGCCCTTCAGGGACTGGCATGGTAGATTTGGCAGGTCACTGAGTCTTGTGTCCCCTCTTGCAGATGGTGGAGAGATAGAGGTGGGGGAGGGGAACCTTCCCGGTGACAGCAGTGTCAGGAGACCCTTTGCTGATGAGTGACCCCCAGCCGTGACAGTGGTGCAGTGACCAGCTGGACAGTGTGTCTCTCAGATGCAAAAGAGAACCATCCATCAGAGGGCGGGTGTCGGAGGAGAGCCGAGACCAACCAGGGCTGAATCCCCAGGCAGTGGCCACCCCTCCTCGTCCACAGGCTGCATACCTACCTCTCTGTCCTCATTTACACTATTGGGACGCCGGTCTTGCTGCATTAGGACTGCCCATGCAGATCTTATGTCCCCTCCAATTAAGACCACACTGTGACGTCAACATATACATTTGGAGGGTGCAATTTAACCGATAACAGCTAGTCACATGGGAGGACAAGACTCAGTAGGCTGTCAGGCCTTCCAGGCAGCCATGGGATGTGAGGGGGACTCTCAGGGAGAACCCTGGGTAACCATGTCACCCCAGGTGGAGTCACCCCTGAAAGGAAAGGTGAGCAGGACATGGGGGCTGCACGGGCCAGGGACTGTAAGACTCTCCTGATTCTGAATGCTTTCCCCCGAGACAGTGGGTTGGCATCTGGTCCTGCAGTTATGAGCTATGAGGACCCCCTGGGTCCTGGAGTCCTGCTCCCCCACGGTGACCACAGGCGAGGAGAGAGGGCTCCTCTGTGGGCAGCAGTGGACATCCCCCCAGAAGAAGGAAACATGAAATCGGGAAAATTGACCCAACGGGACCATCCCACCCTCAGTCCTGGCTGGCTCCGGTGCACAGAGGGGACAGCCCAGCCCTGCTCCAAGCCCCTGGGATTGCTGGGAAGCCAGGGAGCCTGGAGGGACTGAACTCCAGCTGCCGGCAGCACAACCCTGAACCCCAGGGCCTGTAGAATGCCACCACTTTCTGTCTCAGAGCCCAGGAAGGGGCTGTTTCTAGACCTCCAGGTGCCCCTCCCTCAGCCCACTGCCCCACCCTGGTTGCTAGGCACCTATTCCCCATAGAGACAGAACACTCTGAGGGGTTCTGAGCAGTTATTTGTGCCCAGAGGACACTGGCAGTCAGTGGCAGAGCTGAGAGCCTGACCAGCCATGGAGGGCCTCGTGTCTGTCACAGCCACAGCCACCTCGTCCACCTTCCAGCTGATCCTGGAGCACCTGTGTGGGATTCTGCTGCTGATTTCTGAGGGTTCGAGACATGTCCCAGCTCTCCCTGTGCTCCTCCCTGTGATCCTGGTGGGCGCTCTGGTGGTGGTGTCTCTGATGGTGAAGAGACGACACACGTCAAGAAGTGTGAAGGCGCCAGACAAAAGGTGTCCTGCCCTTGACAAAGTCAGTGCAAGACGCAATGAACATATCGGACCCAGGACAGAAGCTGACGACACTCCCAAGCCATCTGAGGTGGGGGCCAGTCCTCTCAGGTTACAGACCTTGTGCTTGAAGGCCCTGAATGAGCACCTGAGCAGGATTTCGTCGATTCAGGACCTGGCTGATTTAGTGAGAACCATTCACAGGAAACAGCCTCCTAGACAATCCTGCATGACTGATGAGAAGCCCGTCACCGAAGTACCAGGGACTGGTGGAGAACAACTTCAGGAGAACCTGCCGGATGACGGGAAAAAAAACACTCCTCGTCCCGAAAGTCCAGAGCTGAGCCGAGACGAAACGGTGGGATGGAAGCAGGACGTCCAAGACAAAGAGAAGGAGAAACAAGGACTGGAGCCGTCCTCGGCACCAGTGGAGCGGGACCTNGGTGTGAAAATACAGACCTGAAGGATGAGGTTCAGCAGCTGAAGCTGACGCTTCGAGTTCAGCCTGATACATATGAGGATCGTCTAACCCGGGTCCAGAAACAGGTGCTGGAGGCGGAAAGGCGCTGCTCAGAAATGGAGGACAAACTGCTTGATGATGAAAGAAACATGAAGTCCACCTATCAGATGCTGAACACCTATAAGAAGATGGCCCAAGACATGAACCAGGAACTCCGAAGGAGCACTTTCTACTATGAGAAGGAGGTTCGGTACCACTGGGAAAGAGCTGAAGCAGCCTGGAAGGCCGCCGAGAACACGGAGAGGAAGCTCCAGGAGCTGTGGAGAGAAAACCATCACAACAGGCAGCTGCTGGCCAGGGCCCAGTTCACCTTCCAGCCCTTCCCAGGTGGCCCTTTTGCTCCTGCTGCTCCACCCGCAGCCTACCGAGGCCCAGCAGTGCCAGTCTGTCCCCTGGCTCCCCAGTTCCCCAGTTATGAGCAGGGTCACGCAGGAAGAGCAAGAACCCAGGAACACCTTCTGGTCTGAAACGGCGCCCCAAGCACCTGGGCCCTGAGCCCCCACACCCAGGACACAATATCTGCCTGTGTTTCCATTCCAGGGACTCTGATCCATCTCTTTTCAGTTTAGCTATAGTTATTTAATTGATACTATAATTCCTCTAATTCAAGTAGATATAGAATTATAATCTTAAACTAGTCTTTTAAAATATTAACAATAAAGTTCGTTTAATGTAATTTTGTGAATATTGTACATTATTTCCATACATTGGACCCTCTAGAATTAGAGAATGTAAGTGTCGTATTTGATTTAAACGAACTGTCCACTAGTACTTTGGCTATCCTTGAAGTCTGACTTAGAACAGACTTTATTTAAAACCAAGAAGACCATCTCTACTTCCCGTGAGCTGCTTTTGGAAGTCTCTACAAGTAATTTAATATTCACCTGAATAAACTTGATTGTCTGTTTAAAAACGAGTTGGGACAACCCTGAAGAGCAGCAACACCCTTCAAAACATCAATATTTTTACCAGATTAGCTCTCAATTCATAAGTTACTTTTGGAAAGTTAAATTTTAAAAGCAGTACTTTCTTATTTTGTATTTTCTACATTTATCCTTGCTTTGTTTAAGATAGTTTGCTCTTTACATGGTTCTACATCTTATACAGAGAAAATAAAAGTTTTCCCCAGTGGCAAACACATACACAATGTACATAGTGTAATGCAGGTAAATTTCACCTTTAGTCAGTGTGTCAGTAACAGAGGATAATGTATAAATAAAGATGCAGCATCTCTTTTGACATTTAAAGAAAAAGGGGGCAAGGCCACGGTCACACCACCAGGAAATGTAGAGATGATACCTGCGTCCCACAAGGGAGCTGCCTGGTGGAGCTGACAGGACCCCAGGAGAAGCCGGGATCCCAGGTGGTGCAGGGGTGGACACCTGGGGGTGATCCTCAGCTGTGGATGGTGGAATAGATGCCTAGGAGGGGCTCCAGGTGCTGAGAATAGGAGCAGCTTCTCCTGCCCCAGGCCTGGGGGGAGGGGAGGGTGGGGAGGGGGTCACATGGGCTCAGTGAGGAGCTATCAAGGGATCCAGGCCAAATTTCCACCCTGGTCACCTCCTGCCCTCCTGGCAGGGGCCCCCAGAGGGCCTGGGAGGCACAGTCAGGGGTCAGCCTGAGTCACAGAGGGGGCCAGAGAGGGGCACAGGAGTGGGGGGAGAATGGCTGGCCCACGTGAGTCTCTGTAATAGACAGATGGAGGTTTGTCCCCCTCACTCTCGCCCAGTTCAGGGCTGTTCAGTTTCCACGATGTCTCGGCTCAATTCCAGGGGCTTGGGGGGTCAGTGAGGGGAAAGGACCCTGGGAGGCCCAGGAACCCAAGAACTGCCACCTGCGAGGTTCAAGGCCAGAGGATCAAAGGGAAGCAGAAGGAGTGATGGTGGAAGCAGAGGAGAAGACAAGCAAGCCATCAGGGCTGGTTTCAAAGCTGGAGCAGGGTGGCTCCCCCTGGCCTCTACAGGGCCCTGCTAGCCAGGACCTTGATGGGCCCCACCACCACAGAGATTTTCCAGCATCGTCTTCGAAACCCGAAAGTGGCTTGTGCACTGGGGGCTTTTCTTGTCATACTGGGGCATAGTTTCCGCTTGACCCAGGATCCTTGCTCCCCACCTCAGCAAAGTGTGGTGGTGGGGTGTGACTCTGAGGACCACCGAGTGCTAGCCATGTGCCTTTGGCCAGGTGTCTCACCTCTCTCACTTCAGTTTCTCACCTGACAAATAATAAGGCTGATACACAGCCCTGCATGTGTGTGGGTGTGCGGCTGTGCGACAGTGCCACCCGGCACAGAGCAGAGCCCACACACATGCTGGATGTTGACAGTGCTGACACGCCACGTGTCAGGTGACACTGTCCCCTTGACCAGGTAGAGCTTCAGGGTGGCGAGATAGGCCAGAGCTGCAGATCTGCAGGTCATCCAGGGCAAGGCAGGAGTGAGTGATGCCTTCAGTTGGTGGGACTTAGGCAAGCCGGGAAATTGCGGTACCTGGCAGGGCTGTGAGAGGTCATGTGGAAGATACTGTGGCTCCCCTCAAATTGGGGACCCATGATTCTCGGCCGCACAAGGGTGGGACAGGTTGAGCCTGCAGGGAAATGCTCTCTGGGCAGAGTGAGGCTGGACAGGGGCTGGTCACCTGTGCTGGCTGAGGACAGACCACCGGAGATTCTGAGAATCTCGTCAGAAAAACAAGCCATTCAAAACACCCCCTTTGGGTCCTGCTTCCCGAATCTCAGACGTAGTGAAGTCC
>NW_028088392.1:0-531 GCF_014824575.4 Sturnira hondurensis | reverse complement strand
ATGGATTTACCTTTCTGAGACAGGGCACCCAGCTCCATGCCTGCCTGTGGGTGTGTTTACCCTGTAAGGCCTGAGGGTGGCCTTACCAGTGACCAGAGCACCAAACAAAGGGGAAAGAGTGGGTCCCTTCGGATGTCAGGGGTGATCAGTTCCTGACTCACTGGACCCTGTGTCACAGTTGTCACCTGGGGACAGTTGAGTAGGGTGACTCAGTATCCAGATGGCAGCCTTACCTTCTATTTCATCATTGACAAAACATCTTAATTGAAGGATTTAATCAATAGCTAACAGAGTTTATTCCCCATACCGATGATGAGCGTAAGAGAAAGAGTCATGAAAACAACTCCAGGTACCACCAAAGTCCCTGAAAAATGTCACCAGAGAGGAATTGGGTGAAGGAAGGGGTACCGAAGCCTGAGTTTTCTTTCTTCACCAATTTAACACTTTCACAAACTTGAGAAGCCTTCCTGCAACGTCCCCAAACTTTGTGTAGAAATATCCATCTTTAGAACAAGTTGCTAGCAGTCCCTG
>NW_028088391.1:0-1326 GCF_014824575.4 Sturnira hondurensis | reverse complement strand
TGCCTGGATGCCTACTACGTGACTCCCCCCAAATGAATTCTTTTCTAAATGTGATCTGATTGTGTAATAGTAAATAAAAACCTTATGAGGGAGGGTGTTCCCTAGTCAAAGAGGAAGGGAAGCCATCCTCTCCTGTTTTTTGGCATTTAGAATAGAAAACTTGTGTTGTAAATTCTTTCCGGTCCTCTTCAAATTGTATGTAAATCTACAAAATAACTAAAGAAGCCCCTATGTGGGTTAACAACCAGGGGGGTCTTTCTCTAGGACCTGAGCCACAGATATTTGAAACACAAACATCAAGGAGACAGTGTCTCTACAATTCACAGTTTGCATGGGAGGGTGGGGCCTTTCATTTCTTCAGAGACTGGCTTCAAGTCCAAGCCTACCTCTGGCCATAAACACATTAGAAATGTATTTTTCTGACACATTTTGGATATTAACCCCTTGTGGGATACATGGTTTTCAAACATCCTCCCCTTCCACAGATTATCTTCACTTTGTGAAGATGCCCAGAAGCCCTACCACACCTGTGGAGCTCTGATGGCTCACAGGCACAGGTGAAAACCCCAATGGCCCTGCCACTGCCTACAGGCTTCCTCTGCAGAGACACATGCCCTTTGCACGGGTGCTGCTTCTGACCAGCTTGAAATAGACCAGGGGCCATGAGTTGAGATGTTCAGATTCTGTGAACAGAGGCCCTTGCCCACTGTTTGGTGACTCAGCTGCTTAGATGATTGAGGTGCTGGTCATTTACTGTAGGGGCGGGGTGTAAAAGAAGGTTACTGGGTCAAGATTGGAACTGAACTGAAGATGAAAGACATTATGAGAAAGTTATTAGGGAAGGTGAACATCTATTCTGGTTTGCCCAAGAATGAGGCTACTGCCTAGACTGACACTGTAGAGTCTGGGAAAGTTCTAGAACTGGGAAGACATGGTCATCCTATCAGGCATTCTAGAATTTAAGGCTGTTTTCAAAGGAATTCAACAGAATCCTGCGTAGATATGTAGGGGTTGGTGTACTTCGGGGTTCATGAGAAGTGGGAGTCAGGTAGCAACCTGGCAGGTTCCCCAAAGAAGCAGGACACACAGGAAGGTCCTGGAAGAACTGTGGACAGCCTGCTGTTTCTTCCCTTGTGGGACAAAGAGCCCATTTTAAAAAGAGCTCATTCTAATGAGGAGGCAGTGTATGAATGGGGCTGTGTCCCAGACAGGGGTTCAGGGTTCTGGGTGGGGGCAGGGCAGGAGCGAGGGGCAGGGAGACTCTTAGAGACCATGGAGTCATCCAGTCCCATTCTCCGAGCTCAGCCCCAAGCTCAGTCAAAGATG
>NW_028088390.1:0-1566 GCF_014824575.4 Sturnira hondurensis | reverse complement strand
AAGCTTTTGAAGTAGGTCAGGGAGCAAGCTGTGTGGACGTCGGGGGGGAAGAATACACTCAGCAAAGGGAACATTAAATCTAAAGGTCCTGAGGTGGGCTCGTGCATTTGAGCAACACCGGGGAGGCCACAGAGGCTGGGCTGGAGAGCGAGCGGGAGGCAGAGAGTAGCTAGAGATGCGGTTGGAGAGGGGGCCAGACACGTAAGGCCGTTCTGAGGCTTTGGCTGTATCTGTAGGTGAGATCATGTGGGGTTTGAGTGGAGGACCTACATGGTCTCACTCATGTTTTAACAGGATCACTCTGGTTGCTGTCGGAGGGTAATGTCGGAGGGTAACATCGGAGCAGGGACAGCAGTTAGGAGACGATTGCAATGAACCAGTCAAAAAAAAAAGTCATTGCATTTTGTTTCCTGCTGGTAGGATTTAGGTGTTTGGCGGGGGGCGTTATTTATAATATCTTAGGCACCTAGAAGAGTGCCTAGCATGTGAGAGGCCATCAGTAATTACTTGTTTATTGAATAATGGTGGCTTGGGTCAGGGCGGTGGCATTAGGGATGGCAAGGACCTGTATTCTTGAGATATTTTGGAGATCAAGCCCAAAAGGTTGGTGGAGGAGGGATGTGGGCTGTGAGAGAAGCACAAAGATGATTCCAACATTCTCGGCTTTAATCAACTCGCAAGAGAGCGTCTCCATTGAGGGGTGAACGGCAGAGCTTTCGAGTGGGGCCGGAGTGGGGAGACCGGGGCTCTGGGGGCTCTCCAAGGGGGGCGGTCTAGTAGTTTCTTAGCGTCTCCAGACAGGTCAAAGAACACGGGGACTGATCACCTGCTCCTTCAGGTGGCAACCTGGAGACCACCGGTGACCTTTGTAGACAGGAGGGGTGGGGAGGTCGGGGGTGGGGGGGAGTCTGTTGGAGACAGGGCGAAAAAAGAACGGGAGGAGGAGAATAGGGGGCAGAACCACAAACTGTTCTGAGGAGTTTCGTCGGAAAGGAGAGCTGAAGGATGATGCACAAGTAGCTGGGGGAGCAAACGGTGGCCGGTTTTTGTTAGTTTTTTTATTTTTATTTTTTAAAAATATTTTACTGATTTTTGGAGAGAAGGAAGGGAGGGAGAAAGAGAGGGAGAGAAACATCACTGTGTGGTTGCCTCTCACGTGGCCCAGGCACATGCCCTGACTGGGAATCCAACCGGCGACCCCTTAGTTTGCAGCTCATGCTCAATCCACTGAACTACATCAGCCAGGGCCAGTTTTTGTTAGTGTTTTAAATGGCGGGGGAGATGGTGTGTTTGGATGCAGATGGGACTGATCCTGTGGACAGGGGAAGCCGATGGTAAGGGGAAGGATGGAAAGAGTTGGTTAAGAATATGAGAGGGGAAACTTTTGGCCAAGATAGAGGCATAGGTGGAAACACTGTGTGCCTCCTCGCACAACCAAGTTTAAAGACAACAAAGATTTAGTAACAAAAACGCAACCAAAACAGGCAGAAAACAACTAACCGTTCAACCGGATTGGTAAGAGGGGCAGAGTCAGCGGCTGGTGGAGAGGGGTTGGGCAGGAAAAAG
>NW_028088389.1:0-751 GCF_014824575.4 Sturnira hondurensis | reverse complement strand
TGCCATCCACTCCAGCCCCTACCTGGGAGCCTGGCAGGCCCTGTGCACCAAGGAGCTACTGAAATAAATCCAAAAAACATGCAGACAAGTATCAGAGACCCCATAGCCTGCGAGAAATCTCCCCTAGACTCAACCAGTGGCACTTGATACTGGAGACCAGTAAACACAAAGGCATCATGTAAGGAACTTGGCACCCATTCACTGTTCCTCTCAGTACAGTCCACTCACATACTCAGTGTTCCTCATTCTCCATAAGTTACCTCTTAAAATAGCAATCTGAAATACCCAGCTTAGCTCAAATTCCATGGAGAGTCATCTGTGTTCAGTCCAGAGAGGGGCTCCTGCACCACAGCTTTAGAATTGAGCTTGGTTGCTTTTCATGAGCAGAGGGATCTTATGTGTACATCCTACTATATAGGGATTTCCCTGGTTGGACAGTGACATGAAGGACATTATCCCAGAATGTAATTTGTCCAAGGGAATATGTATGTTGACAATTATTCCCCAAGTTTGTGCAGATTTTCTCAGTGAGTTGTAATGTTGTTCAGTGACCCAAAGTTGTGAGTTTGATCCCAGGCCCGGGCAAATATAATTACTGGTCCAGGTGAATACAGGAAGCACCCAATCAATGTCTTTTTGCTCTGCCCCTTCCACTATTCATTTTTTCTCTCTAAAAACAATAAAAATGTCCACTGTTGAGAAATATAACAATATGAAAATGAATTACTTCATACATTTTCCCATGTGCCCT
>NW_028088388.1:0-710 GCF_014824575.4 Sturnira hondurensis | reverse complement strand
CGGCTGACCTGGGGTAAGGGGGACGGTTGCACCTCCGCACTTGGCTGTGAACTGGCTGCATGACTCCAGCTTCCACTGAGTTTCTGAGTTCACACTCGCTCTGCACACCCACAGCACCCCAAACACACCAGTGACATCCCTGACCAGTGACATCCAGCCCCTATGGACACTTCAGGACCCCTCAGGCTTGCCCGAGTTGGAGGGTGGACCCTCTCTTCCCCGTGGGAGTCTGGGCGGTGTTTCTCCATGTGGGCACCTCACAGGGACCACACACCACGTGGGTGGGGGCAGGGGGTGGCAGCACCTTTGTTCGGGGTCCAAGCCCAGGTCCCCTCCCGAGACTGTTCAGAAGGTGACACTTCCTGAAATCGAGGACCAGCAGCCGGTGCCTGGGGTGGTATTTTCCCTGAGAGACCCCCCCCAACCCACTTGGGGACAGGACCCAGCTCCCGGAGGGGCCTGAGTCACAGGGCTGTCGCCCCTTCTCACGACTCCACTGAAGGGCCGGTAGCTCCTGCCTGCAGGCCTCCATCCAGCTGTGCCCCAAGTCCATGCCTGAGGTGGACCCTCTGTGCACCCCGGGTCCAAGCTCCACTCCACCATGGATCAGGCCCACAGCCTGTGCCCTCCTAACTGAAATCCAGCCCCTTCACAGAGCAAGAGACCCCTGTGGCTGACAGCCGGCGCCCGCCCTCCCCTGCCCTGCATCT
>NW_028088387.1:0-576 GCF_014824575.4 Sturnira hondurensis | reverse complement strand
GAACAAGGACACATCCAAAGACCAGAAAATTGAATTATACGGAAGTCCGACATCTACGAACCATTCAACAGGGACAGTAAGAGGGGCGGAGCCAGCAGCGGAGCTGGGTCGGGCAGGACAGATCCCCGACCTACGCGTGCAGGCAGCCCGGAACCAGTCGGGGTGCGGGGCAGACTGACAGCGGTCGGTCGCACATTTGCGCACAGTGAGATGGACCACGCAGGCCTCGGGGGCGAACCCAGTGGTGGAGGGCTGACGGCGGTGGCACGCTCAAGTGCAATGGAATGAAACGTGTGGGCCTGGTGACAGTGGTGGCTGCGGCGCCGTGGGGGCCGCGGCGGTAGGCAGCAGATGGGACACAATTGTTCTTCTTTGACCCCGCCCCCACATACAATGTCACAACCCAGCGACTGAGTTGCCCTGCTCTAGTGAACACCTTAGGGCTCCGATCCTGCTACGGAACAGCACGAACCGCCCGAAAGATGGTGCAAGAAGAACCCAAAGTCCCAGAGCCGATAAGTCTCAGCGACCAAGAAATTGCCAGCCTCTCAGAAGCACAATTCAAGACACTGTTTA
>NW_028088386.1:0-879 GCF_014824575.4 Sturnira hondurensis | reverse complement strand
GAAAAAGAACTCATGGACACAGACAGCAATGTGGTGGGTGCAGGGGGTGGGGAATGGAGTGGGTGGACGTAGCAGAGGGTATGGTGTGATAAAATGGTAATAAAAATACAATAAAAGTAATGAAAAAAGAATAACAAAAGAATAACACACATGATGGGATGCAGGATGGGTTGGGAGTGCAAGATGAAGAGGGGTAAATCAAATGTTTTTAACTCATGTGAGCAAAAGCACTGCACCATGCCATTTGGATTAATGTCCACTATCACGAAGTGGTTTGATAATGAGCCTGGGACTGCCAGGTCCCGGTAACGGCAGCCTGGCCCTTCTACTGCCCACCAGTACTTTCCCACACACGGTTGTATTGACACTACAGTGTAATGATGTAAATGAGCTGTAAATGACTAAGGCAATAATAGGGTGGAAATTAATACCTCAAATATATAAGTTTGATCACATAGAGGGGAGATGATTAGCAGGTTTTTCTTGAGCAAGTTGTATCTCATTTATAACATCAAACTCAGGTCTGAAATAAAGACCACGCCTATTCTTTCTTATATCTTCTTGTCCTGTCCCTAATGTTTTATCTTTTGGGGATACTGAGGAATGGTCCTGGTTCGCTCAGGACAGGCTGGTTTGTCTGTGTGTGTGTGCACACACACGCATGTGCATGCGTTTCCCTGTGCATTTATTAAAGAAACAGCAAAGCTTCTAATTTTCAGAATCGCTATGAATTCCCACATCTTTGTTATTCTTTTTTCATTACTTTTATTGTATTTTTATTACCATTTTATCACACCATACCCTCTGCTACGTCCACCCACTCCATGCCCCACCCCCTGCACCCACCACATTGCTGTCTGTGTCCATGAGTTCTTTTTC
>NW_028088385.1:0-629 GCF_014824575.4 Sturnira hondurensis | reverse complement strand
TTCCAAAACTCAATGAAAAAAAGCAGAAAACCTGAACAGACCAATAACAGCAAATGAGATTGAAGAAGTAATCAAAAATCTCCCATCACACAAAAGCCCTGGAACAGATGGTTTCACAGGAGAATTCTACAAAGCTTTTAAGGAAGAGCTAACCCCTATTGTTTACACACTATTCCAAAAAATCCAAAAGGAGGGAAAACTCCCCAACTCTTTTTATGAAGCCAGCATCACCCTAATTCCAAAGCCAGATAGAGACACAACAAAGAAAGAAAATTACAGGCCAATATCTCTGATGAATACAGACCCTAAAATCCTCAATAAAATATTGGCAAATCGAATCCAACAATACATCAAAAAGATCATACACCACGATCAAGTGCGATTCATCCCACAGATGCAAGGATGGTTCAATATACGCAAATCAGTAAATGTAATACAACACATAAACAAAAGCAAACACAAAAACCACATGGTCATATCAATAGATGTGGAAAAAGCTTTTGATAAGGTTCAACACCCATTTATGATAAAGGTACTCGGAAAAATGGGAATACAGGGAGCGTTCCTCAACATACTGAAGGCCATATATGAAAGACCTACAGCCAACATCATACTCAATGGAAAAAAAC
>NW_028088384.1:0-1790 GCF_014824575.4 Sturnira hondurensis | reverse complement strand
TAAAATCTTTTTAAGAGATTATTTATTTAATTTTGGAGAAAGGGGAAGGGAGGGAGAAAGAAAGTAGGGGGCCTCTTGCATGCCTCCTATTGGACACCTGGCCAGCAGCCCAGGCATGTGCCCTGACTGGGAATCGAACCAACAACCCTCTGGTTTGCAGGCCAGCATTGGAGGCAACCACACATTAATGTTTCTCTCCCACTCTTTCTCCCTCCCTTCCCATATCTCTAAAAATAAATAAATAAAATCTTTAAAAAAAGAAGATTTATGATTTCATTGCAGATTTCAGAGTTATAGAATGTAAATTCACGTGAGGAGACCAACAACTTAGTAAGTCAGAGATCTCCAAGTCGATCTGTACTTACAAAGTGTATGGAGTAAGAAAATGAGGAAAACCTAAGGCCACAGAGGATGGAAAGGTTTTATACAGACTATTTTTTTATACTACCAGCCATATTTGAAGGAAAGTATATGTAATATCAGTTTACAACTTAGCTTATATAAATACATATTTAACATGATTGACATACCCAAATAGATGCTGACAGCATCAGTCTATCAATGATCATAAATATGACTGACTCCCAGGGGTGTCCACCATGGCTCAGAGGCTGCATGTGGCCCAGGATGGCTACGAATGTGTGCTAACGTGAAATCTTAAATTTACTTAATTCATTTTTCTTGTGTGATTGTGTGTTGCAGTGTACTTCATGCGTGGCCCAAGACAACTCTTCTTGCAGTGTGTCCCAGAGATGCCAAAAGGTTGGACACCCCTGCTAGAGGAATATTTATTGCTTTTAAACATTTTCTGTTTTGGAAGATGGAAATATATGAAACACTTTTATTTCTTTAAAAATGCTATAAATTAATGATATTTGCTGCCCATTTTTAAGGGTTAAATCTAAGGTTTCTGGAAATTAACTTATATGAAATTCCTCTCCCTTGATGTCCCATGATAAGTGAGGAATTACACAGCTAAGTTTTTTTTCTTTCTTCTCAATTATATTTGACCAATGAACAAATTTTAATTTAAACATTTTCTACCTTCATAATAGTTTTGTACTTATCAGGAATAAGAGCAGAGTAAGAAATCTCAGTTCATCTTGGATACCGAAGAGAAAGAGAGAGAGACCTGGCTCACACTACTAAATGTGGGATCCTGGCTGTCTTTGGGCAGAGAGAGGAGAGTGACAGGAAGGAGTATGAGGCATCCTGGCAACCATTTGTTATTTGGTAAAATATTTTTAAGAGATTATTTATTTAGTTTTGGAGATAGGGGAAGGGAGGGAAAAAGAAAGTAGGGGGCCTCTTGCATGCCTCCTATTGGGCACCTGGCCAGCAGCCCAGGCATGTGCCCTGACTGGGAATCGAACCAACAACCCTCTGGTTTGCAGGCCAGCATTCAATCCAATGATCCACACCAGCCAGGACTGTTCCTTGGTTTTACCATGTGTCTACTTGATCTTATTCATATCACGCTTCAATAAATACATTTTAGAAATTCCAAAGTCCCAGCCAACTGGTCTGCAGACACACAGAGGAGTGCAGGGCTGAGCCAGCCCATTTCTCTGAGATGTGTGACCTTGGAGTCTGACGAGAACTGTCACGAAAACCAAGGCGTGTCTCTAAAATGCATTTCCATCCAGGCTTTGCTGGGTTAGTAGAGCAATGTTAAATATTGTTGCAGGCGCTGTCCAGCAGAGTCCGCCGGTTGTGGTTGATGATGAGAATCAATGCGCAGGTGACAACAGTCCTGTGTGGAAAAAGGGAACAGGCACGACTACTCCCTC
>NW_028088383.1:0-1702 GCF_014824575.4 Sturnira hondurensis | reverse complement strand
AAAGCCAGCCGAGAGCCGAGCAAGCGGCATTGTTCCCTCTCTGACCTCTCCCCTACATACAATGTCACAATGCAGCAATGTGAATTGCCATGCCCTGGTGAATACCTAAGGCTCCACCCCTTACTACATAACAGGAGCACCAAAACAAAGAAATATGGCCAAAATGATAGAACTGATCAAAACTCCAGAAAAACAACTAAGCAATGAAGAGATAGTCAACCTATCAGATGCACAGTTCAAAATACTGGTAATCAGGATGCTCACAGAAATGGTTGAGTATGGTCAAAAAATGAAGGAAAAATTGAAGACTGTGCAAAGTGAAATGAAGCAAAATGTACAGGGAACCAATAGTGAAGGGAAGGAAACCAGGACTCAAATCAATGATTTGGAGAAGGAGGAAGAAATAAACATTCCACTGGAACAGAATGAAGAAGGAAGAATTCAAAAAATGAGAAGAGGCTTAGGAATCTTGGGAAAACTTTAAATGTTCCAACGTCTGAATCACAAGGATGCCAGAAGAAGAAGAGAAAGAAAAAGAAATTGAAAACTTGTTTGAAAAAATAATGAAGGAAAACTTCCCCAATCTGGCAAAGGAAATATATTTCCAGGAAGTCCAGGAAGTTCAGAGTCCCAAAGAAGATGGACCCAAGGAAACACACACCAAGGCACATCATCATTACATTACACATGATTAAAGATAAGTGGAGAATCTTAAAAGCAGCAAGAGAAAAAGAGACAGTTACCTACAAACAAGTTCCTATAAGACTATCAGCTCATTTCTCAAAAGAAACCTTTCTGGTGAGAAGGAACTGGAAAGAAGTATTCAAAGTCATAAAAAACAAGGACCTACATTCAAGGTTACTCTATCCAGCACAGCTTTCATCCAGAATGGAAGGGCAGATAAAGGGTTTCCCAGATAAAATCAAGTTAAACAAGTTCATCATCACCAAGCCCTTATTATATGATAAGTTAAAGGGACGTATCCAAGAAAAAAGAAGAAGGCCAAAACTATGAACAGGACCTGGCTGGTGTAGCTCTGTGGATTGAATGCAGGCCTGCGAACCAAAGGATCGTGGTTCAATTCCCAGTCAGGGCACATGCCTGGGTTGCAGGCCAGTTCCCAGCAGGGGATGTATGAGAAGCAACCATACATTGATGTTTCTCTCCCTCTCTCCTTCCCTTCCCCTCTAAAGATAAATAAATAAAATCTTAGAAAAACTATGAATAGTAAAATGACCACAAAGTCACAACTAGCAGCAACTGAACCTACAACAAAAACAAAAACAAACCAAGTAAACTACTAGAACAGGACCAGAATCACAGGAGATGTCATGGACAATTATCAGCAGGGAGGAGGAGTAGGTAGAATGTGGGAAAAGATACAGAGAATAAGAAGTACGAAGGTAGGTACAAAATAGACAGGGTGAGGTGAAGAATAATACAAGAAATGGAGAGACCAAAGAACTTATATGTAAGACCCATGAGCATGAACTGAAGCGGGGGGGGGGGGTGGGTGGCAGGAATGCTGGTGGGAGCAGAGTTCAAGGCATAGGGCAATAAAGGGAAGAAAACAAATGGGACAACTATAATAGCATTATCAATAAAATAAACTTTAAAAAAATAAAACAAACAAAAACAACCCTGAAATAGTAAAGAGGTGTCACTTTAAACATGGTGTAATAAGCAAAAATAAAATGGCTCA
>NW_028088382.1:0-538 GCF_014824575.4 Sturnira hondurensis | reverse complement strand
AAGTCATCAGGGTGAGATTGGGCAGACAGGGAGAGTGGAGCATGGGGATCATGCTGGTTTTGGTCAAAAGCTGCTGAACACTCGGCACAATATGGCAGGTGCGATTGGTAATCACCCATCACAAAATGGGCAGATATGTTGAAAAAGTCTTCAAAAAAGTTCACTGAAGCCAAATGCAGCCTCTGACAACAACGCCAGCTCGTATGCTGATACAGATGGGTTCCTAAAGCCCTCACCTAGCCAGGGAAGCCTCTGCCACAGGGGCCCACCCTCCAGAAGATAATTCTGGGGGTTTTTTTTTGCTTCTCCTTCATATAAATAATAAACAAATGCAAATGATCAAGGCATACGCCTAGGGCTTCAGTTCAGAGACAGGGGGAGGTGTCTTACACATGTGTTGCTCTGAGCGGTGTTGACTTCCTCCTCACCCGTCCTACCCTGCTCACTCCTATGACTCTCCTGACACAGTCTGAGAAAATTGTTGGGCTTCTGAACAGGGAGGTATGGGAAAGCCAGAGGGCCGCGGCGTGAATCCAGG
>NW_028088381.1:0-513 GCF_014824575.4 Sturnira hondurensis | reverse complement strand
GGACAGCCGACTGCCATGGGGGACAAGGTTGAACACCAGAGTGACCTGTGTTTCTCCCTGGGGCTCCGTGAGCTCCCCAGGCTGCTGTATCGAAGGCCACAGACTTGAGGGCTAAGAACCTCGGAGACGGACTCGCTCTCTCTCAGTTGGGGAGGCCCGAAGGCCAAAATCAGGGTGTGGGCTCACTCACGCTCCCCCGGATGCTCCAAGGGACCGTCCTGCCCACCTCTTCCTAGCTTTGGTGGCCCCAGGCGAACCCCGAGTTCCCTGGCGTCTGCGGCAGGCCAGTCTCGGCCCCTGCCCTCTCACGGTCTCCTCCCCGTCCGTGTCCTCTCAGAGTCCTCGCTTCCTTTTCCTACAAGGACAGCGGTCACTGCCCCAGGGCCCCGCTCACCCAGTGTCATCTCACGTGATCCCATCAGCAAGAGCCTGCTTCCAAATAAGGTTGCAGTTGCCGGCACCAGGGCTCGGGCCTGGGACATGCGATTTGGGGGGCCCAGTTTCACCAACTCA
>NW_028088380.1:0-615 GCF_014824575.4 Sturnira hondurensis | reverse complement strand
GTCCCCCTGTCCTGTGTAACCCTGAGCTGGAAGTAGTCTCTGCAGTTTCCAGGCCTGCCTGCACAGCGTGTTAAAATGTGGTGCCTCACAGAGGATTGAGTCACTGATTTGGAAGTTGAGATAGCAGAAAACACACAATTACAACAGCAAAAAGAAAACAGAATCCAAAAAAATGAAGATAGTTTAAGGAGACTCTGGGACAACTTCAAGCATACAACTATTCACATCATGGGCTGCTGGGAAGGAGACAGGAGTGTGAGGAGTTGAAAACCTCTTTGAAAAAATAATACAGACAAACAGGTACACATGCATAGCTACAAATGTACACATTCACCGATCAACCATACGCTTAAATCTGAAGCCAGAATCCAGAAATAAATTCTCAGGGTAACACTTATGATCTGGGTTTGTCTCCATCCTCCCACATGTCTCTGATTTTACCATAAACAAACCCTGAATCCTAGGGCCATCTTCTGCTAATTCCACTCTTTGCTTACACAGTCTCCAGGAACTTCCACCACCCACCACCCTCAGATAGGTACTGATCTCTAAACTTGTGCAGGGATTCGTGTTTTCCATGTCGTCTGCACTTGCACTAGCCAGGTCTGTCTAATA
>NW_028088379.1:0-1015 GCF_014824575.4 Sturnira hondurensis | reverse complement strand
GCGTTTCAGCTGATGAGACAGGAACGCATTTTTGCTGACTAGTGAAGCAGCAGACTGAGAAACACAATCCATCATCTTCAATTTTTACGTTAGAAATCCCAGGCACACCTCACTTAGACTCTCAGCCGGGGAAAGGGCTCATTTGGCCGGAGGGAATCTGTGACAGAACTTTTCTGTGATGTTGTAGAGAGAGCACTGGGAAAGGCTTCAAGCTAATCACTAATTAAATCAGAGTCCTTGGTTAAATTCTCAGCATGTCTGGGCGCTGATGTTTTTACTCGTAGAACACAAACAGTAACAATTATCCACTTAAAGTGTTTTCATAAAAACCAAATAAGGAAATATATATGAAAACATCATATATACTGTAAAGGGTACTTTGACGTATCCAATATTGACATAATTAAGTGCAATGATTATTTATTTTTTAATTACGTGTATCCAGCACACACATAAGTTGAGGAATAGGAAAGTCTAGGAGGAGGGCTCACGTCCAGCTCAGGACATGCTCTGTGTCAGGCAGCAGGATGAAGACAAGAAGGAGATGCAGAGAGGAGGTGTGAGGTTAGAAGAAGGTCATTCAGAGCAGCAGAGCCCACCTCCTCTCAATTCTGCAGAAGCATGAAAAGAAAGAAGCAACTGAGAGAGCTGCGTAACTGTACACAAACTGAAGCATGAAACACCCAGAGCTGCCTTCTAGGCATCGCCCATCCTTAGCAAAAAGGAGACCAGAAGCAGACCTACCGCTGGAGAAACCAATCGATTACTGAAGTGTCAGGGGAAAATTGGGACCATATGATCCCCTGGAAACCAAAAAGTGTTTTTCCAGTGGGGGCATGGGGCAGATGTGATGCAGAGGAGATGTGGAGGGGAATGAGGCACCGAGGCCTTTTGATTTTGCAACAAGGAGTCATTGGTGACCTTCCAAGGGCAATTGTGGTGCAGCTGGGGGAGGTGAGGAGTGAGCACATTGTGAGGGACAAGGGGCTTCCTGTGCCTTCGAGACTCAGCCGTA
>NW_028088378.1:0-895 GCF_014824575.4 Sturnira hondurensis | reverse complement strand
GAACAGGGCTCTCACTCCCCTGGAGTTTGCTTCTGACCACGCCTCTTTTTGGGCTCCCAGGCTCTACCTGATCAGTAGGCAAGAAACCCCCACTAGAACCACGGAGGCTAACATTAAAAATCTACCCGAGCTGTGATTCCATTCTAGTCTCTTGCTTTGTGGCCATCAATTCCAAAGCACAGAGGAGTTTGGTGACATGTCTGAGGGCAGAGACAGGTGGGGTGAGAGCCGGTTTCTCTGCCCACATGCAGGGATGTCCTCCTGTCACAGTGTGTGTGGGGAGCAGTAGCAGAACTTACCTCCCAAGTGTCACGCAAGTCCACTATGTCTAAAATAACTTTCCCACTGGCATCCTTTGGTAGAAGCTCGTCTCCAGGCTGGAGTACAGAGAAGAGGAAGAAGGTTTTTTTTTTTAAAAGATGGTCTTCCTGGTGCCTAAGTACCTTGGTGACGCAGCCTTCAATGTGCTGTTATTACTTAGCAGCATGTCTGTGTGTGTAATGTGTGTAAGAGAAGGCTTGAGGGTGGGGAATCAGAATCACTTCACAGACTGAAGCACAGTACCTCTCCCTCAGTTACCTCAACCTTCCTGTCAACAACCCACCAAATGTAATTCACTAGGAGTGAGTTCCCCTACAGCTGGCTTTCATGTTGTTTCACAAGGACAGGCTGGTTTACATGATAGGATTTCCCTTTACTATTAAGATTGTGCTTTAGTTCAGTTTAGGACAACCCAACTCAGAGACAGTGAGAATACCACCTGTGCTCAGTGAATGTTCACTGCAATGAGAAGCGTGACCAGCAATGCCCAAAGTGGGCCAGTTGCACAATACGAACCACCCTAGGGTGCCTCTGTGTGCATTGGCCTCGGGGTCCATATTCAAGGAACCCTTCC
>NW_028088377.1:0-1136 GCF_014824575.4 Sturnira hondurensis | reverse complement strand
CAGAAGCTTTTAATTTTGATGAGATCCCATTTGTTTATTCTTTCCTTTATGTTCCTTGCTCTAGGAGACATATCAATAAAAATGTTGCTGGGTGAAATATCTGAGATCTTTCTGCAATGTTCTCTTCTAGGACTTTAATGGTGTCATGGCTTATATTTAAGTCTTTCATCCACCTTGAATTTATTTTGATTTATGGTGTAAGTCAGTGCTCAAGTTTCATTTTCTTCCACGAAGCTGTCCAGGACTCCCAACACCGTTTATTGAAGAGGCTATCTTTACTCTATTTTGTGTTATTGCTCCCTTTGTCAAATATTAATTCACTATAGAGAGTTCGGTTTATTTCTGGGTTTTCTGTTTTGTTCCATTGATCTATGTGCCTGTTTTTATGCCAGTACCAGACCGTTTTGATTACAGTAGCCTTGTACTATAGTTTGATATCAGGTATTGTGATCCCTCCTACTTTGTTCTTCTTTCTCAACATTGCAGCTGCTATTCGGGGACTTTTCTGGTTCCATATATATTTTTGAAGTGTTTGTTCTATGTCTGTGAAATATGCCATTGGTACTTTAATAGGTAATGCATTGAATCTGTAAATTGCTTTGGGTAGTATGGACATTTTGATGATGTTAATTCTTCCAATCCATGAACATGGTATATGCTTCCATTTGTTTGTGTCTTCCTTGATTTCTTTCTTCAGTGTTGTGTAGTTTTCTGTACACAGGTCTTTTACATCCTTGGTTAGGTTTATTCCCAGATATTTTATTTTTGTTTTTGCTATATCAAATGGGATTTTTTTCTTGATTTCTGCTTCTGCTGTTTCATTGTTAGTATACAGAAGTGCCTTTGATTTCTGGATATTGACTTTGTATCCTGCTGTTTTGCCAAATTCATTTATTAGTTTGAGCAGTTTTTTGGTAGTGTCTATAAGATTTTCCATGTATACTATTTCGTCCTCTGCAAACAATGACAGTTTTGTTTCCTCCTTTCCGATTTCAATGCCTTTTATTTCTTTTTCTTGTCTGATCACTGTGTCCAAAACTTCCAATACTATATTGAATAGAAGTGGTGAAAGTGGACAACCTTATCTTGTTTCTGATCTTAGTGGAAAAAATTTTAGTTTTTGCCCATTGAGTATA
>NW_028088376.1:0-1036 GCF_014824575.4 Sturnira hondurensis | reverse complement strand
ACAACTATAAACCTACTTTTGCACCATCATGTATATATATAAATGTACAACACATATATACTATATAATATATATACTGTTTTGTGACTAAAACATTAGGTACTTTAACATGAAAAAGAACATATTTTATTAGATGTTATTTTTCTATATTTATTATATATTTTTGTAAATGAGAGTTTAAAAACAATAAAAACATTCTTGTTAAGTATGGAAAATGTACCATATTTGCTTCTATAATGCACACGCATATTTGGTGCACATCACACACAGGATTATTATACCCATGGTATGTAATCATTATACCCATGTATATACCCACATTTTTATTTTTCCCTCAAAAATTTGGTTGAAAGAGTATGCATTATGCACAGCAAAATATATGGTAAGAGATTGTGCAAATAATTCATTTTTTGTCTTCTTCATTTATTTGGTTTTCTTACCTTCCTTTTCAAATCTCAAATCTCAATCGCAATAAAATTGTACTAAATGAATAAAACAATCTTTTTGTTCCTGGAGAAGTGATGGCTATAAAAAATAACTAGTTAATTGCAACCATAGATTTTAACAGAACTATGTGCTTACATAATTTCGTTGACTAGTGTGACATTTTTTAGACTTTCAATAGCAAATACTTTTTAATGGTTTACTCTTAGTTCTAAAATATACTACACAGTAGTTGATACCATGGAAGGACACCTGGGCAATAGTCTTTTTTTTTTTAATTATGGACTGATCTTAACCTTCACAAGGGAAACTTTTGGCTAAATAAATGAATATGCTTTCAATTGTTCTTGTTCTGCCCTCTTAGAAAAGCACGTGACTATGAATATATGAGGCCATTGGTTTTCTTTTCTAGGCCCCACTCAATTTGGGGGGGGCTCTGACAGCATCAGGGATTTCCCTACCATTATTAATAGTGCAGAACCAAACTGCAGGACCAGCTGATCTGAAACGCTGGCTCCAGGAGTCCCGTTGTCCTTGTCGCTACTTGGCTGACCAAGTCAATACTCTCATTAAGCCTAACTTCTCTTCTGAG
>NW_028088375.1:0-1183 GCF_014824575.4 Sturnira hondurensis | reverse complement strand
GGATGGATAAATAAAATCTTTAAAAAATAAATAAATAAGTAAAACACTGAATGTTGCCCTGAACCTGGCCTGGCTCACCTGGTTGAGCCATGAGCCTGAAAGTGAAAGTTTTCTGGTTTAATTCCCAGTCACCACAATGCTGGGGTTGCAGGCCGGTCCTCGGTTGATCTGTGCCACTGATGGTTGATTCTCTCACACCTCAGTGTTTCTCTCCCTCTCTCCCTCACTTCCCCTCTCTTTCCCACTCTTCCTTTCCTTACCCCCCCCCAAAAAAAAGAAGAAGAAGAAGAAGGAAATCGTGGGGAAAAGTCAAACTGGAGTGCTCCAACCACTTTGGAAAACAATTATGATAACCACAAACACAGAATTTGGCAAAGCTCGATATTCAAGACATCAGGATTCTGTAGCAGGGGACACACATCCTCTACCCTCAGGCAGCTTTTATTCCAAGAGACAATGTGAGAACCCAAAGTCCTAGAAAGCTGTCCGTGTGCTCCCATCCTTCAGATGGTGTCTACAGTTTCCGGGAGTCTATGACTTGCCCAAAGCCTGCCCCCCAAGTCCAATTAAGATACTTTAGTGCATATACTCCAATTTTCAGCCTGTGTGTCACTCTTGGGCCAGAAATTTCTCTAACACTCAAGGATCCTACGAATCAAATGTCAGACCCACAGAAAGACTAAGTGGAAAGATCTCTGATTCAGGACAGAACAGGACGTTGTTGGTCAAGGTGGGCAGTGGAGATGCTGAAAGTGACTGACCATCTGGGCTTCCCGCAGGGTCAGGGGGACGGTTTGTCTGGACTGCCTGCCATCTCTTACCCCTGCTGTTCACCTGGGCAATTGGGCCGTTAAACTTTTCCTTCCTCCCTCCCTTTCTCCCTTCCTTCCCCCCCCCTCCTTTTATACAGGAATGTACAAGAGATACATTCCTCAGTGGGTCCTTGCATGCCCCCCACTGGGGACCTGTCCAACAGCCCAGGCATGTGGCCTGAATGGGAATCCAACTGGTGACCCTCTTTGGTTCACAGGCCTGCGCTCAACCACTGAGCTACCCCAACCTGGGCCTTTCTTCCTTTCTTACTCTGCTGAAATAATATATCCAACTTACTATTTTAACCTCATTAAAGCGTAAATTCAGTGGCAATGAGCACAATGCACTATATTGGGCCACAGTTGGCACC
>NW_028088374.1:0-506 GCF_014824575.4 Sturnira hondurensis | reverse complement strand
TTCTTCTCTCCAGCGCCATGGAGTAGTCACGCAGCCTGCCTGGGCTTCAATGTGAAAGCTTCCATGAAGTTCATTCCCTCTTTAGATCGGTCCGCCTGCTAGAAACATCGATCTTACACTGAGCTCAGGGCTGTTGGTCTACTTTCCTGCACACGTCCTACCAGCCCTGCTCTGACCTCCATGCTCCGGCCAAGACCAACTGGTTGACATTCCTCACAACACAGTCTGCTCTTCTCTCACCGGAGTTTCTCCTCATGCCTGCCTTCTCTCTGAATCAATACTCCTTTCTCCCCTCCCCTTCCCTTCTTTATTTTAAAGTCGAGGTTAGGTCCGTTATTGTCCAGGGAGCTAACTGTGACCACTCAAATCCACAAATCCACCTCCCCCCCCCCCCAGGTTTTGTTGAGCACTCTCCAGTCTCCCTATGTCTGTCTCGAGCAGGCTGCCCATTCTGTTGTACTGCGATTATCTCTGTGCCTGAGGCTCAGATTCAAAACTGGGAACCT
>NW_028088373.1:0-1145 GCF_014824575.4 Sturnira hondurensis | reverse complement strand
GGAAAACCCAAATATATAAAGAAAATCTCGGAGAACTTTCAGAAATATATTGACAGCAACACAATTATAGAAGGGGATTTCAACACCCCACTGTCAAAAATGGATAAATCTTCCCAACAAAATATCAATAAAATATTGTGGCATTGAACAATGTCTTAGATTAAATGACTTGACTGAATATATATATATATATATATATATATATATATATATATATATACCTTTCATCCCTAAGAATCAAACTACACATTCTTTTCAAATGCAAATGGAACATTTTAAAAGATAGACCACATGATAGGACACAAAACAAGCCTCAAATTTTTTTTAAAAAATGGAATAATATCAAGCATCTTCTTAGACAACAAGGGCCTGAAAGTAGAAACATTTAAACCCAAGGAAAAAATTCAAAAATACTCAAACTCATGGATATTGAATAGCATTAAGCAATGAATAGGTTAAGAATGAGATCAAGGAAGAAATTTTAAAAAATTCCTGAAAAGAAATGAAAATGAACTCACAACAACCCCAAACTTATAGGACATAGAGATGACAGTTTTGAGAGGGAAGTCCAGAGCAAATCAGGACTACCTAAAAAAGATAGAAACATTTTAAATAAACAACCTAACCCTACACCTACAAGAACCAGAGGAAAAACAACAAAGACAGCCCAGAGGGAGTAGAAGGAAGGAAATAACCAAGATCAGAGCAGAATTAAATGGCATAGAGACTAACAGCACAATTCTAAGGATCAATGAATCCAGGAGCTGATTCTCTGAAAAGAGAAACAAAATCAAGAAGCCTTTAAGCAGGATCATCAAGAAATAAAGAGAGAGGTCCCAAATAAACACAATCA
Organism: Sturnira hondurensis; assembly: GCF_014824575.4. Classification (NCBI taxonomy): domain Eukaryota; kingdom Metazoa; phylum Chordata; class Mammalia; order Chiroptera; family Phyllostomidae; genus Sturnira; species Sturnira hondurensis. The sequence continues at coordinate 292 of NW_028088373.1, read as the reverse complement.
GAAATGGAAGAGGAGAGATTACAACTGATACCACAGAAATACAAAAGATTTTTAAAAATCACTATGAAGAACTATATGCCAAAATTTTTTGAAAATCTATGTCAAATGGTCAAACTTAAAAAAATATATAATTTTCCAAAAGTGAATGAAGAAGCAAAAAGCCATAAGCTACCAATAAAGCTGATGAAATTGAAGGAGTAATAAAAAATTCCCAACACACAGAAGCCCTGGACCTGATGATTTTAAAGGAGAATTTTACAAAGCATGAAAGGAAAAATCAATCCCCATCCTT
>NW_028088372.1:0-721 GCF_014824575.4 Sturnira hondurensis | reverse complement strand
TTACTGCTCTGGGCTGGGGTGTGGGCTTTGTGCGCTGGGCCAAACTACCTTGATCCTGCAGGTGCGCAACCTTCCCAGTGCTATGGGGGTGTGCAGGGTCTTCTCCACAGCCTTGCACGCAACCTTGGGATCAGTGCCTGGCTGGGTGGTGAGGAGGCTGGAGCCGCTGCTGCAGGAGAATTGCCCAAACAGTGTCTCTCTTTTCACTTTCTCTTTTTGAGAAATTCCTCCTAGCGAGCCTGCCGCTCCACACAGTGGCCTGGCCCTTCCCACAGCCCAATTCTTCAGCGGGACTGGTGACTATCAGGGTCAGGGCCCAGCACTGAGCAACTCTCAACTCTTCGCAACTGGAGTCCACAGACTCCATGGGTGCTCGCAGCCCCTGTGTTTTTGCCACTTAGTCCTTATTCCCCTCTCTGGGACTTCAAGCAACTGTCTCTCCCGCTGCGCTCAGATCTTGTTTGGCCAGGGAGGGAGCAGTTGCCCTGGCTCTCTCCCAAGGACCCTGTGGCTACCTGTGCACTGGGCCTGGGACTGCAGCCACCCTGGTCCCCGCACCTGCCCCTGGGACCTCTCCCAAGGACCCTGTGGCTACCTGTGCACTGGGCCTGGGACTGCAGCCACCCTGGTCCCCGCACCTGCCCCTGGGACCTTATTGTCCTGCAGGAGCAAGGTAGTTTGGCCCAGCGCACAAAGCCCACACCCCAGCCCAGAGCAGTAA
>NW_028088371.1:0-1443 GCF_014824575.4 Sturnira hondurensis | reverse complement strand
TGACTCATCCTGGGTACTGGCCTGGGGGGCACAGGAGACATTTGAGGGGACGTGTGGCTTCTTGTGTGAATTTCTGCCAGGCAGAGGCGTCCTGGTCCTCCTCCAGCACTAGCCTTCGTGGGTGATGGGAGGACTGGGCAGGCCCAGTTCTTGGTCTGGCAGCCCAGCCATCAGAGGGATGCTCCTGCTGTCACAGAAGTGGGAGAGGGGGTCTGGGGTCCTCCCCTTCTAAACACAACTCTCACCATATTTTCCTTTGCAGATGTTCCCTCTCTTGCTACAACATCGCTATCACTCCTAAGCTCAGTCTAGGACAACATAGTGTAAGGTTCAAGGTCAGATTAATGGAAACACATTTTTTAATTTATCACTGTGTTAGTGAGAAGGTCAATGTCTTCAGTCCCCTGCAAATGAAGGTGAATGATCCAAAGTCCTGAGAGAGTCAGGCAGGATCTCTGAGAAACTGGTGAAAGAGTTCAAAAAGAAATTGCTGGGCGTTAACCCAGAGATTTTCACAATCTTATTGATTTGAAAGACTCAGGGCAGGAATAGAACAGTTGTCTCGGTGTAGGGAGCTGTGTTTATGTGATTACTGGGTGTTGGTCCCACCCAGGGGCCCAGCAGCCAGGGTAGGACACAGAGGACACAGCAGGAGCAGGAGAGAGCAGGGGAGCACAGGGCTGGGTACCAGGTGGGGGTAAGGATCTGTCAACTGAAGACTGACCTCTTGCCCATGGTGTGTCAGCAGGAACCCAGTGGATCTACCAGGCAAGGGACTCCAAACTTTTGGCATCTCTGGGTCACACTGGAAGAAGAAGAGTTGTGTTGAACCACACGTTAAATACACAAACACTAATGAGAACAGAAAAATTCATGTTTTAAGTGAATTTAGGATTTTGTGTGGGGCCACATGCAGCCCTCGGGCAGCAGATTTGGCATCCCTGTCCCACAGGACACTGAAAGTGTGACTTTGATGGATACTGAAAACTGTTAACAGTGACATGGGACAATGGCAGAGCTGTGACTGAGTTCCTCACACAGACCAAACAGAGACCGGCATGGCTGGCTTGAGCAAGTGCCCATGCCCTGGTAGAGAATGCTGGGGATAACACGTAACAGAGAAAAGCAGCAGATCTCCAGAAATGAGAAGGACTGTATCCTATAGTGTGAGGTGTGTGTGTCAGTGTGTGTGTGTATTTGTGTGTGTGAAAGTGATCCATTTGTGGTGAGTTCTTCATGGGAGGAAAGCAGCCATCGGTAGGTGCTACCATCCTTCCTGTCCCTTCTCTCCTCCTGACATCACCCCCTCACTGTGCAGACCTTCGGACCCACTCACCGTGGGTGTCTTGCTGCCCGTTAGCATGCCAGCATGATGGTTTCTAGATATTTTCTTCTTCTTCTTTTTTAAAATGATGTTAAGTGTCTGGCATGGTCAAAGCCAAG